>NW_024097916.1:0-6000 GCF_016545835.1 Crotalus tigris | reverse complement strand
TAATCTTTTTCTTGACCTCCGTGTGCTTGATGTTGTCAGCTTGAAGGATACCCAAGTATTAGTAGTAATCTTCCTCATCCAGGACTCTTAATGTTATTTTCGTGGGGCATCTTGATTCCTTCAGTTTTCACTATTTTTCCTTGTTTGATAGTAAGTGTGGCACATTTGTCCAAGCCAAACTCCATTACAATATCTTGGCTATATATACGGACAGTGTTGAGCAGCGATTCTATTTCAGATGATGTTTTTCCATACAGCTTCAGATCATCCATGTAAAGGATGTGGGATAGTCTAGCAGATGTTTTTGATGTTTGATAGCCATGTCCTGAGTTATTCAGTATTGTTGACAGAGGAAATAGTGCAATAACAAATAGTAATGGTGATAATGAATCTCCTTGCAATATTCCTCTCTTGATATTAACCTCTCCCAGCCTCTCACCATTGATCTGCAACTGTGTCTTCCATTGTGCCATCGATCTTTGCACAATTTTTCTGATGTTTCTACTGACTCCTGTTATTTCTAGGCACTTGATTATCCAATCATGTGGCAGAGAGTCAAATGCCTTTTTGTAGTCAATCCATGCAACATTCAGGTTGGTCTTCAACTCTCTTGCAGTTTTTCTCAAGATCATTTGTCCTATTAGGAGTGATCTTTGTTCATCTGCTATTGGCGGTATTCCTTTCTGCTCAGGTGGAATAGAGATTGTTGTTTTAACTAGATGCTGTTGCACTGCATGCAGCTACTAAACCAGTAGTAATTTGAAAGTTGTTGGTAAGCAGGTAATTGGCCTTTAGTTACCTGGTGTTGCCCCTTTTGCTGGATTTTTCATTATTAGGTAGGTTTTCCCAGTTGTTAGCCACTTTTCAATTTCTCCTCCTTGTAGTATATTGTTGAACTGCTTGGCAATTAGTGGGTGTATAACAGTTAGATGTTTCAACCAAAACCCATGCAGTTCATCTTCACCTGGTGCTGACCAATTTTTGATTTTCTTTGCTCTTTTTTCTACCATTTTTGTTGTTATTACTAGTTCTTTCATTTCAACTTCTGTTTTATTTGCATCCATCTCTTTTAATCAAGCCGCATCCTTGTTGTATTTCTTTGGTTATCCCATATTCTGCTTCCAGAAATGAGCACTGTTCTTCCTTGTCAGGTACTGACTGATTCATTGCAGTTTCTCTCCATTGATGGATTGGTAGAAACGTTTCTGATTGGATTGAAATTGGAGGTTCTGCCTATAGTTTGCAAT
Organism: Crotalus tigris; assembly: GCF_016545835.1. NCBI lineage: Eukaryota > Metazoa > Chordata > Lepidosauria > Squamata > Viperidae > Crotalus > Crotalus tigris. The sequence continues at coordinate 4,753 of NW_024097916.1, read as the reverse complement.
TCGAGCTTCATCTCTACTGATTTTCCTGGCTATAGCTGTTAGTTGTTGCTTTATTATTTCCAGTGCTTCCTTGATCTTCCTTGTTTCTAAGTGGTATTTCTTGATTAGGTATTCTTTGGTCTTCTTGCTCTTCAGCTTCTTTTCTTTCATCTGTTCTAGCTTGCTTGCATGTGATCTTAACTTGCTGATCTTATTTTCTAGTCTAGCCTTTCATTTTTTTGGTGCACTGTTTGTTTATTTTTCTTCTTTGTTGATTTTGCATCCCAGGTATTCAGTTATAACTGCAACTGTACTGTACATTAATTGGTTTGTTTCTTGCAGTGAATTGGTGCTTATACTTGCTATTGCAGTATTTGCATCTTTTAATGCTTGTGCTAGCTGTTTCTTTGGAACAAGCTTCAATGCAGGCAGCCTTATTCTGTTGTTTTTGTGCTGTTCTAGATGCTCAGTTATTCTTTGTTTCAATTCTTTTATTTTTTTAGTTAGAGGGCTTTGTTCTTCCTGAGGAAGAGGTGCCTGGTTTCCAAATGAGAACAGTTGTATACCTCTGCTGGATTCCTTCACTGCCAACTTCCCGTGGTTTGCCTCTATATTCTGAATTACTTCTGGTAAGGCTTTGATTTCTTTGCCCTGGATAAACCTTTGCAGTTCGTCCAATTCTGTTTCTGTGAATACTTTATTTCATATTATAAACCAGCATTGATCTGCTATGTTCTGTTATTTCTGATTTTGGATGTTGTTCTTTCCAGAACTGGTGCATTCATTTTAGATATCCTCTTCTTGTTGGACTTGATCTGTAGTAGTAGATCATTATTTCTTTGTTTTCAATCACTGTGTATCTGCGATGGGTAAACACCTTTTCTTCCAGTAGTTCTGTAGCTGCTGGCCCTGGTTGCTCAACCAACAGTCCTGAGTCCTGTAACCCATTTTTCACCAGATATCAGGAACTCCAATATCTAGCGCGGACCTTGTTAACCCGGGCGACATCTGATGAGACCTGTCCAGTATGGTTGAACCTCTGGCATATCTCTCATCTTCCTCAGAGTACACATATTATTATTATTATTATTATTATTATTTATATTATTTATTATGTATTATTTTTCCTATTATGGATCATCGCACAGTCGGCCAGATGTTCAGACTGGATTTGGCATTTTGTCTACCATCGAGTCCTTACCCAGGACCTGGGATAGGCAGATGTGGATGTTTGATGGTATACAGATATCGTCGCAGGATGGAAGCAGTTCCTAGTAAGGCCGCCTTTTGCAATTGACTAATAGCGAATTTGTCAATGCCAATGGTGTTCAAGTGGTGCTCCAGTTGTTTTGGGATTGTACCCAAGGAGCCTATTACTATTGGTACTACCCTTGCTGCTTTTGCCACAGTCTTTCTATTTCTATTTGTAGGTTTTTGTATTTTGTTATCTTCTCCAGAGTTCATTTCTCTTGATATTCTGCTCATCTCAGGCACCTGCCATGTCCACACTACATCCAAGACGACTTTTGTTGGTCTATCAATATACCGCCTAATTGTAAGTTTGGGTGTTATGTTGAGGTGCTTGTTGTTTAATCTGACAGTCCCAGAGCAGGTAATTTTATCATTTTTCTATGGATTTCTTCTATTTATAGATTCCCACCAGTTTTTGCTTTACAGGCAACATGTATATTTTTACGCCGCAGATCATCCAATGCACACATTGTTGCGTACTTTGTCATGCCGCTGCTTGTAAAATCAGTCTGATGGCATAAGTCTTCTTGCAACAGCTTACACCAGTGGTCCACACTGTTTCTTCAGCTTCTTTGCATAGGCGGCACTTACTGTCTGTTGCTGTCTTCTCAATTTTGACTTTGTATGCATTTGTCCTTAGGCTTGGTCTTGTGCAGCCAGAATTAGTCCCTCGGTCTCTTTCTTCAATTTTCCTGCTCTTAGCCATTGCCAGGTTTTATTATTATCTGCTTTCCCAGCTATTTTTTTCATGTATTGGCCATGTAGTGCTTTGTCTTCCCATTCCTCTATTCTGTTCTTCATCTGGTCTTTCTTGTAGGCCAGTTTGGTCTCTCCAGTAGTCAGTAAGTCTTCCTGATATACTAATTTCAGTGCATCTTCATCATTGTTCTTCAGATATTCTTCCAAAGCCATTTTTTCTTCCTCAACCATCTGATGTACTTGTAGCATTCCACGCCCACCTATTTGCCTTGGTAGATAAAGTCTATCAATGTCACTGCGTGGATGACGGGCCTGGGAGTTCACACTGTGATTATTTTCGGGTGCTGCTATCCCTTGGATTTGTTATTTAGCAGGGAAGGTGGGGGGATTGAGTCAGTCCACTATTCCAGCTGTTTATCTAATGACTGGGATTGCCCAGGTGTTGATTGCCTTTATTGTATTTCCTCCATTGAGTTTGGATTTTTAGATCTTCTTCACTCTCTTGATGTATTCACCTCTAATCTTTTTCTTGACTTCAGTGTGCTTGATGTTGTCAGCTTGAAGGATACCCAAGTTTTTGTAGTACTATTCCTCATCCAGACTTTTAATGTTATTTTTGTGGGGCATCTTGATTCCTTCAGTTTTCATTATTTTTCCTTGTTTGATAGTAAGTGTTGGCACATTTTGTCCAAGCCCAAACTACTCCATTACACAATATCTGTGGCTAACATATATCGTACAGTGACTGATGCAGCCTGATTCTATTTCAGATGATGTTTACCACACAGCTTCAGATCATCCATGTAAAGGAGGTGGGATAGTCTGGCAGATGTTTTTGATGTTTGATAGCCATGTCCTGAGTTATTCAGTATTGTTGACAGAGGAAACAGTGCAATAACCAATAGTAATGGTGATAATGAATCTCCTTGAAATATTCCTCTCTTGATATTAACCTCTCCCAGCTTCTCACCATTGATCGGCAACTGTGTCTTCCATTGTGCCATCGATCTTTGCACAAATTTTCTGATGTTTCTACTGACTCCTGTTATTTCTAGGCACTTTATTATCCAATCATGTGGCAGAGAGTCAAATGCCTTTTTGTAGTCAATCCATGCCACATTCCGGTTGGTCTTCCTTCTCTTGCAGTTTTCCAAGATCATTTTGTCTATTAGGAGTTGATCTTTTGTTCCTCTGCTGTTGGGGCGGTTTCCTTTCTGCTCAGGTGGAAAGAGATTGTTTTCAACTAGATGCTGTTGCACTGCATCAGCTACTACACCAGTTAGTAATTTGGAAGTTGTTGGTAAGCAGGTAATTGGCCTGTAGTTACCTGGTGTTGCCCCTTTTGGTGGATTTTTCATTATTAGGTAGGTTTTCCCAGTTGTTAGCCACTTTTCAATTTCTCCTCATTGTAGTATATTGTTGAACTGCTTGGCAATGAGTGGGTGTATAACAGTTAGATGTTTCAACCAAAACCCATGCAGTTCATCTTCACCTGGTGCTGACCAATTTTTGATTTTCTTTGCTCTTTTTTCTACCATTTTTGTTGTTATTACTAGTTCTTTCATTTCAAATTCTGTTTTATTTGCATCAACCTCTTTTAACCAAGCCGCACCTTGTGTATTCTTTGGGTTATCCCATATCTGCTTCCCAGAAATTGCACTGCTCTTCCTTGTCAGGTACTGACTGATTCCGTGCCGTTTCTCATTGATGGATTCGGTAGAAAACATTCTGATTGGATTGAAATGGAGGTTCTGCCTATCGTTTGCAATTCGAGCATTCATATCTACTGATTTTCCTGGCTATAGCTGTTATTTGTTGCTTTAGTATTTCCAGTGCTTCCTTGATCTTCCTTGTTTATAAGGGATTTCTTGATTATGTATTCTTGGTCTTCTTGTTCTTCAGCTTCGTTTCTTTCATATGTTCTAGCTTGTTGCATGTGATCTTAACTTGCTGATCTTATTTTCTAGTCTAATTCCATTTTTCTGTGTGGGCATGTTGGTTGTTTACTTTTTTGTTGATTTACATCCCATGGTATTCTGTTATAACTGCAGCTGTGCTGTACATTATTTGGTTTGTTTCTTGCAGTGAGTTGGTGCTTATACATGATATTGCAGTATTTGCATCTTTTAATGCTTGTGCTAGCTGTTTCTTTGGAACAAGCTTCAATGCAGACAGCCTTATTCTGTTGTTTTTGTGCTGTTCTAGATGCTCAGTTATTCTTTGTTTCAATTCTTTATTTCTTTAGTTAGAGGGTTTTGTTCTTCCTGAGGAAGAGGTGCCTGGTTTCCAAATGAGAACAGTTGTATATCTCTGCTGGATTCCTTCACTGCCAACTCCCCCTGGTTGCCTATACATTCTGAATTACTTCTGGTAAGGCTTTGATTTCTTTGCCCTGGGTAAACCTTTGCAGTTCGTCCAATTCTGTTTCTGTGAATACTTTATTTCGTGTTATAATGCGGCGTGATCCCTCTAGTCTCTGTTCTGTTATTTCTGATTCTGGATGTTGTTCTTTCCAGAATTGGTGCATTCGTTTTAGATATCCTCGCCTTGTTGGACTTGATCTGTAGTAACAGATCATTATTTCTTTGTTTTCCATAACTGTGTATCTGCGACGGGTAAACACCTTTTCTTCCAGTAGTTCAGCAGCTGCTGGCCCTGGTTGCTCAGCCAACAGTCCTGAGTCCTGTAACCCATTTTTCACCAGATATCCAGGAACTCCAATATCTAGCGCGGACCTTGTTAACCAGGGCGACGTCCGAGCCGGTATGGCATTCTGAAATTTACGTCTCACCATATTTTTTATGGGAGAGACACTCTTTGTCTG